>NC_081567.1:31759222-31760609 GCF_022355385.1 Mustela nigripes
GGGAAGCAGGCTCCCCGCTGAACAGAGAGCCTGATGCAGGGCTCGATCCCAGGACCCTGAAATCATGACCTGAGCTAAAGACAGCAGCTTAACCCACTGAGCCACCCAGGCGCCCCCGGTGTGTGTTATCTTGATTTTATTTTGGAATTGCCACCAACACACACACACACATACATATTTACACACTCTGGTCCTTGGTAACTCTGCTTTCTCCTGGGTCACCATCACCCCACCCCTAACACACACAAAACACCAGCTCTCATGAAGTTCCCACTCCCTGGTACTTCGGCCAAAAGCAATGGGGCAAAACGGGCATAATTCTCAGACCCCTTGTCTCAAAGGAGTGCCAGCCTGGATGAAACCCTTCTCTCTGGGTTTCCCCAGAAAGATGACTGGGTGGTGTTTCACCCCAACAGGTACCCCCACATCCATGCAAAGAACTTGGGTTCTCTTCCTGCTTTGGGAGAAAAGACCTGAGTTCTGTCCCTTCACGTTGCTGCTCACCCACAAAATAGAAGCCCAGGATTAGTCGTCACCCCGTCTCTGTCATGAACTGATGCTTCGAGTCTGCACGTACACACTTCTCTGGAGCTCAGGGCCGGCCCCCATCCCTCCCCAGGAAGCTCTGTTGGTGCATTGAAATGACTGGAAACGCAGTGCGATTTTCCAGAAAGAAACCCCCATTGTTCTGATCTGTGTTCACCAAAAAGCCAAATGGAATGAAGCCCAAACCTGGTGTCAGAGGGGGTTACCCTAGAATGGTCACCCAGGCTGGTGAGCTCAAAGTCATGCGTTGACGCTGCCCCGGTCCAGCTCTGGTCAGGGCCCCCCCTCCATTGACAGAGCCAAGACTTTGATCCCGTCGCAAATTTCTGCACCACCCTGCGCTTCTAAGAGAAATAAACACTCAGAAAGCACGAACGGGGTGCCTTCTGTCTTCCCGTTAGGGCTTTCCGCATACGGCTCAGGTAAAGAATCAGAATCTTCATGCAAAGCCCGGCAGCCCTGCTGGCCAAGAGGATTGGCATCTGAGGCTGAGTGTGGCATGCTGGGGGGCATCCGGCTCAGGACCGAACACATCACAGAGGAACAGAGAGAGGGGGAGAGTGGGCTCCTCAGCCCCGCCTTCTCGTACCTCCAAGAAAGCATGACTGTCCTGGTTTCTCATTTATTCCTTTTAAGAACCTTACGGGGGCCTGACAAGTAGTAAGGATTGAGTAAACATCGAAGATGATGATGATGGTGATGATGGTGATGATGGTGGGGTGGTGATGGTGATGATGATGGTGGTGATGATGGTGATGATGGTGGTGACATTCATGATGGTCATGATGATGGTGGTGATGGTGATGGTGGTGATGGTGTTGATGATGATGGTGGTGATGTT